>NC_060268.1:106340706-106387654 GCF_021613505.1 Equus quagga | reverse complement strand
CCCCATGCTTGCAACCCTTCACTGCCCATGGGTCCTGTCCCCATGCTATTCTCTGAATAAAGGAGCACTACTACCAGACCTTGAGAGTCCAAGAAATCTTTCTTTCAACTCCTTGGTTCACTGAGCCCGCATCATTCTAATCTAGAAAACAACTCCGAATGCAAGAGATTTGAAAAAAAACATCAAAAATTAACTTGACGAATTTGACGATCTGATGTCCATTTCCTCATCCCTCATTCGCGTAAAGCATCTACCAAGCACCAGGCACGTCCTAAGCTCGTCACATGTTTTGTGTCATGTAATCCTCACCAAAACCTAATAAGGCGAGGATTGTTATCACCCCACTTTTACAATAAGATCACTGAGGCTTATGAAAGATAAGGAATTTGTCCAAAGTCACACAGTTGGTTAGTGCTGAGCCAGGACTGGAGCCCAGGAAGTTGGCCTCCTACACAGCCTCAATCCTGCCTGCAGGCAACAGGCACTGACTGTGAAAGAGAGTCTGGACGAGCACAGATCTCTTAGGTCATGGGACTAGACTCCTACGGAGTCTGTGGCCTGTTTTCACATTTGCTAACACTCAGATGTGATCCCCGAAAGCATGATTGCTCAATGATATTTACTGATTATCTATAAAATATTCCAGAATAAGGAGATTACGAAGAGCTCTAAGAGAAACACGACACAGCAAAAACGTCCAAACATAACCGCTTTGCATGATTTGCAAAGTCCTTTATGTAAAATGCTCCAAACTGAAGATGTGCTGAAGTCAATTTGGTTTCAAGCAGAGGCTCCTAAGGAAAGATCCTCCCCAGCGTGTGGGATCAGATTTCATCTGACAGCCACTCAAAATGTATCAGTTACACGAAAGGGAAGGAAACCTCTGGGGAAAGTGATCAGGTCAAGCTGAAGTCAGAAATTGGCCCAGAAAAGGGGTGTTGGGTGGGTCAGGTTCTCATCATCAGATGACAGCATACCAGCAACAGTTGGGAGTAGTAATAATGCACTAAAGCTGTGAGCTATTTAGTTCGTTATAATTAGAGCAGACTCAAGCTCATACTTAAGGCCATGTTACTCTTACTCACTCACATTCAGTTATATTTCCTGAATGGGAAAGGAAGGGACACAATTAAAGCTGGCAAGCCAAGAACATGTGCCTGATCCTCAGGTAAGCTCCAGGGAGAATCATGCTCACCAGTCACCCTCACTCATGGCTTGAGAAGGGAAGAGGTTGGGAGCTCCTGCTCCAGACTAGCTGGGCTTGAGCGTGGTCTGGGGATCACTTGCACCATAATCACCTAGGAGGCCTGTGAAAATGCAGATTTCTGAGCCTGTCCCCAGCCCTCCCAGACCAGAATCCTTAGGGCCGGAAGTCAAGGAACAGGTGCTTTTCACATATGCCCAAGGCACTTAATTAGCACAATAACCCCAAGGCAGGCAAAGTGGGCAAGGTGTCCACAAGCACAGCTGAGATTGCAAGGGAAGCTGTCTGAAAGGCAGAAATTTTTGAAGGGCACATGCAAAGATAAACAGAGAGAAATAACAAGGAATAAATAGAAGGGGGTCATGAAGCAATAAGAAAAATATCAAAAAGACTTAAGGCCAGCAGCATATTTACACTTTCTGTAAATATGCTAAGGACAGCAAAAAGGGGTGCTTCAAACAAACCAAGAAATAAACAAGCCAGGACAAGAAAGTCAAGCAGGCAGGGACAGCCCACTAGTTAGGGCACAATGGTAACAGATAAGAGAGAAGACAGGGCAGAATTACACAGCTCAAATGTTCAGCCTTCATCTCTAGTGAAGAAAATGATCTTCTGACTGGAAAGGATAGTGGTAGCCTAATTTAGGAGGAACTGAAGCCCAAGAGAGGCAAAAAAGATAGAAAGAGAACACCTAGCCACTTCAAATGAGTTTACGTCCACAAACGAGGTCAAATAAACTATGACCCAGTACTGAAGGAACTCACAGACGTGTTCACAGAAATACTCAATGGGCTCTGAGAAATCATAGAGCCACCAAAGACTGGCAAGTGTTCTGGTTTCATGAAGGAAAAACATAGGATCTAAGAGCCATAGATTAGTCAGCCAGATATATATCCTGGATACAATTCTAAATGAATGCTTAAACAAACATGGTATGAGCAAAACACATCAGGCAACCCCACTCTCTGTGGCAAGAAAATGGAATAAAAGCAAGTTAATCACACTCTGTGAAGCCCACTGAAATGGACAGAGTGTGAGAAGCTGGGGAGAAAACTATTGACAATGCATGATCACATGCCATATTCACTTAAAGGACCTTGTAAAGGGCCTATCTATTACTTGTACCAGGCACTGTTATCAACATTCTACAAATATCAGTCCACTCCATTCTCATAACAGCCCTGTTACTAACCTCTCTCCACAGATAAGGAAAACTGGGTAATCGAGAGGTTAAGTAATTTGCCCAACCCCACATGGCTGGTGACTGGCAAAGGAATAAAACCTAGGGAGTGTGCTCCAGAGCCGTGCCTTCAACACTATGTTGCTTCTCAAACCTACGAAGTATATCTGCCAAATACTATAAAAATTGGATGAAATTAATAGCAGACACCAAAATCAATACATTCCTCTCCAGTTCTTGAGAAGGAAAGAAGTGTTTCTCCAAGATACTTCACTCAGAAGAATGAAGAGTGCAGGCTTGAGTGGAAGAATGTGGCTGCTGGCCAACCACTAATTTGAAAAACATTGACATTAAAATTTTTAGAAAACAATAACCTAGAAAGATTACCATAGGCCAGCTGATGCCTGCCTGGGTGTTCTGGTCAGTTCATTCATAAAACAAAGCCATCTGAGAAGCAGCAATAAATATAGTTCCAGATGAAAACAGAGTCAATAACTTGGAATATTAGCTTGAGAAAATGACAAAATTCAAAGGAAAAATTAATTAAAGAGAAGATAATATGCACACAGGGCAACAAACGTATGGGTGATTGGTGTCCCTCAACAAGAAAAAAGAAGTAGGGAACCAAAGATATAGTAGAAGAAAACATCTATGGTATTAAAAAAAAAAAAATCTATAGATAAAAGGTATACAGAGCATTCAAGAAAAAAAGTGAAATATTGTGACCACCATCAAGATATCCTGGTATAATCACTGAACTCAAAAAAAAAAAAAAAGAGAATAAATCTTATGTGAACCTCAGAGAAAACTCAAGCCACATAAATAAAGGGCAAAATTCAAGCTGGCTTCCAAAGTAACATTCAATGCCAAGTGACACTGTCAATATGGTTTGGAGGTGAGAGTGGGGGTGCTCGAGAATTTTATGCCCAGCCAAGTTGTCAAACTTTATAAAGACAACAAAAAGTCATTACTCAATATGCATGTATCTGGATACTGTAACAACCATGGGTCTTCTTGACAAAAATCTCTGGATGGTGAAATCCAGATGACCAAGCAATAAATCAAGGTACAGGACTCAGGAACGGTAAAGCCCTTTCATGAAAGGACTACTGGGGAGCATCATTTTAAATAAAGCACTAAGGCAAGACAACTCCGAAAAGTATTAATACAGAACAGAATATAAATGTTATCATGGTGACAAGATAAATTAATCATATAACTAATGAAAAAAGCAATTTTTGACATTTGTATGGCACTTCCTGATTTATCAAATGCATCTTTTCCATGCATCTCTCAATTAATCAACCAAACAATCTTAGAAATGAGAAACTTTTAAGTTCAGAGAAGCAAACCACAAAGACACTCTCGCAGACTTTCCAACCCATATCTTAAAAGTCTATCCACATTTACTGACTAATATAAATATTTCACTTTCATTTTGCTTACAACCCCTCTTTCCTGCACTGATACAAAGACATCTGAGGACTTAAATATCCTCCCTGAAATCTCTACCCAGTGGTCCCTCCTGACAATTCCCAAACGTCCCTCTCACTGTGACTCTTCTTTTTATGTCAACCCTATCATCTCCTTTGGTCCCCGATTTCCGTTTCTCATATGATTTGCGCAACTGCTCCATGATATGAGAACAAGGACTGCTTCTAGACACACGATAAACAGGAAGCTTCCCCAAGAGAGAATCTGACAGACTCACGCATTCCTGGGGCAGGAAGCAACAGACTCGGAACATGGGGAGAAGTGGAAAGGTGACACCTGATGAAGGAAAGACTTAAGGAGAACACGAGGACCACCTTCACATATTTAAAAGACTGCTATGCAAAACGGGGTAAATTGTGTGTTGTCTGCTATAAAGGGCAGCACTCTGATCAATGGCCCATCTCTCAAGGGCGGCAGAGAGCTGTGTGTCCCAAACATCAGCTGGTCCAACACACCACTTCATGGTGCTTGTCACAGCGGAACACTTATAATAATATTTTCTTGATACTTTTGCTTAAATTGGTTCACTCCTTTTGCTTAAATAAATATATTTTAATGAATATTTTTATGGCATTACTACCATAAATGGTATATGACAGTCACTTGCCATAATTAGAAGACAGCCATACAAATAAAGACAATGAAAACAAAACAGCATTTTTTGTTGTCGGCCAAAGATTTGGGAGACGGAATCCTGCTTGGCTCCATCTTTGTTACAAAGTGAAATCAGTTTTTAAAGACACACTAGCAGCAAATTGAGACTTTCTCCCTGGCAGAAGGAGAATGTAAGGATGTGAGTAAATGGTGTTCCATGTCATGTCCTGTGACTCCAAAAATCATCTCTTGTACCACTGGGGGACACAACCCTCACCTGTACACAAATGAGTGCATGAGGTGAAAAATGTTACTAAATGATTTATAAAGTTATTCTAACTTATATTCACAAAAAGCAAGACAGGAGCTCAATATGAAAACACATATTATAATAAGTAAAGCTGACAACAATGGCAAACGCATCTTTACAAATGCTATTAATAGTTAATACTTGTTGAATGTTCTACAGTTTACAAAGCACTTTCATTTATATCATTACATGAAATCTATTTAACGTAGTGACTATTTTTCCCCTGATGACAAACCATCCCTCAAGACAGATGACAGCTAAGGCCGCTTCCAGTTCCAATAGCCTCAGAGTCTGGGCTGCCTTACCAACCTTGCCATTTGAATTGATAATTTTTAAAAGAAAAGGAATTTTCAATTAAAACTTTAACCTATGGTCAGTAAGAAATCGGAATTGGAGTTACCAAAGTAGAAAGCAATTTGATCTTAACTCAGCGAGGATGAAGCACACCCAAGGGAAGTTCAAATGGCAATCACTCTGTGTGTGTTAAAATGACAACAGATCACACGAGCAGAATAACTTTCCGTGGCTTATCAGGGATGGGAGGGCTGAGGAAAGGTCGCTGAAGGTAAGGAAACATTGAAGCTCTGATTCTGCCATTTAAAGAGAAGTAAGCTCCAAAGGGGACAGGCAGACTGCAAAGCTCAAGGATACACATTAAAATTTTCTTCCAACATCCTTTGGCAGCCTTTGGACTGCCCCAGATTTATCCAAACCAGAGAGAATGAGACCTCTGCGGTCCTCCCGGGTACATTAAAGTTAATGGAAATAATCTCAGCATTTGCTTTCCTCCTTCTTTTAGGGGGCATTAAATCCTACTTGTTCTGTTAGGACTTTCTTCAGGATATGGGCTCCTGTCTGCTCAAGCCCAGGCTGCGCAAGGCGACCACGGCTGGGGAGCCAGCTGGTTGACCCGCTTTGAAGGTACTGCATCTGAGTGGCGTTGTTTAAAATATTTGCCTGGGAATGCATAAACATTTAAATACAAATTCTAGAAAGCCCAGAGGGTTCAGGGCACAGCCGTTTTGAACTTAAAAGGAAAGAACTATTCCATCTCTGAGAATTCTCAGTAACCTCAACACTCTCCTCTGAAGCTAGTCCTGAACGCTCCTCTCCGGATTCTCAGATTCCCAGTTATCCTAGGAGCCCGTGATGACTGGGCGAGGGTGAAAGCCTTTTCTTTTCCCTAAGAGCATTTTACTTTACCCTTCGAGCTGGCAATGCCATCGATGTGTCATGGATTGAAATGGGTGGGAGATCCTATGCCCTCTGAAGAAGTACGTAGGGAGAGAGTAAGCATAGAGGATGGGCAGAGGCTTACCCTGTGTCTCTCTGCTTCTCTCAGCTTCTTTTATATCATAATGCTATTTACTAAAAAATAACATTTCTATGGGATGCTAAAAAAAAATGAGATTAGATATTTGCTGAGGGCTTCTTAGCTGACACTGATTGTCATATTTTATTTATGCACCAATGAAAAGTTCCCGTAGCCATTTAATTAGATTAGCTCTAGAATTTGCCATCTTTCTCTCAGAATTCCATCTGTCTCTCCTTATTAGCCCAGTCTTTAAATCTTTCCCTGGAGAGATTAATTCAGTACATTTTTTTCCTCTTTGAGCCAAAAGCTACATGACTCAAGATGGCAGACACTCTACAAGATACAAGAACTATTCATAATGTCTTTTGCTTTTATATGATGTGAAAAGCTGAGGTGTTGAAGTTAACAATAAACTCAACCTGAGTAGCCAGCGTGATGTGATGTGTGCACCAAAAAATAAGCATTATCTTGCCTTGCACTGAAGAGACCTGGCATTCAGATTGAGGGAGGCAGGAGGCCTGCAGCTCCCTGTTCTACTAAGACCCCTTATGGATCATGCTTTTCCTTTCTGGGCACCACCTTTTAAGACAAAATAGCCAAGAGGGTAATTAGCATAGCATGGCCTTAAGTAGAAGAGAGAAAGTTTCCAGGGCGGCAGACAGTGATGACCCAATTGGTGAAGCAGAGCCTTGGGAAATGACTTGGAATGGTGATAGAGGGAGGGAGAGATGTGAAGAAAAGGAGGAAATTTTAGAGAACTAGTTCAGAAATCATCAAGAGGGTAAGGAAAGCAGAAAAAGCATTATGTGAGGTTTCTATTGCTGCTATAACAAATGACCACAAACTTAATAGCTTAAAGCAACACAAATTTATTATCTACAGTTCTGGAGGTCAGAAGTCCAAAATGGGGGTCACTGGGAAAAAAATCAAGGTTTCAGCAGGGTTACTTTCCTTATGGAGGCTCTGGGGGGGGGATCTGTTTTCTCGACTTTTCCAGCTTCTAGAAGTTGCCTGAATTCCTTGGATTATGGCCCCTTCCTCCATCTTCAAAACCAGCAACTTAGCATCTTCAAACCCCTCTCTGTCTTTGACTTCTCCCTCCCTCTTTCACCTAAGGGACCCTGTGAGTACTTTGGGCCCACCAGGATAATCCAAGACAGTCTTCTCATGTCAAGAGCCTTAACTTAATCACATCTAGTCTCTTTTGCCATATAAGGTAAGATATTCACAGGCTCCAGGGAATAGGAGGAAAACAACTTCAAAGGGGCATTACTCTACGTACCACAACTATCATTGGGGGAAGAGGAGAAACAATGAAGAGCTTGAGCTTAGATCACAGGCAAGACAAAGAAGTTAAAGGATTGAACAGTATTAGCGGATATTTAAAATAATAACAAGCAAAGGAATCCGAGAGATCTGGGTTCAAATTCTAGCTCTTTCATTTACGAGTTGGGTAACTTTAGCAAGTTACTTAATGTCTCTGGGCCTCAGTTTTCTCATCTGAAAAATGGGAATAAGAATAGATGCCGCCCCTCCCCTGCCTTAGGCTGTTGTGATGGTTAAATGAGAGCATTAGCACATGGCCTGATACATAGTAAAGGCATAATAAATGGACCCCAGACCTAAAAATACGGAAACCAAAACTCACAAAAGTAAGTAGCTTAGTCTTGTCTGCCCAACGTAATATCTGTGATGCTTCCATTAGCTAATCCTTAGGGTTAAGATCAGCGATTGGGCCAATTTAAAAAGACATCTATTGATTCGATAGAAAAATAAGCTTCTACATCCAGGTTATAGTGCTAAGTGCCAGTAACTTAAGGGAGCATTAGCCCCCAAGGAACTCAAAATCTCTTTGAGGAGACCCAACAAATAGACAAAATATAAATACAAGTGTCAAATAAATATCAAACGTGATGTACTAAATGCGTGGTACAGACAATAGGTGCAATCGGCAGAGGGTAAGCGATGCAAGTCATTAATCTGCACTCACAAAAAAAGGCTTCTTAGAGGGGATGGAGTTGGAGGAAAGAGAGGCTTTTCAGGCAGAAGGATAGGAGGTGACACAACCAAAGTGGGGATGCTCTTCGCCAAGTTGTAGGGGCAGCATAGCTGAAGTCTGATTTCACACAAAGTACAGGGACTTGAATGCCAGCAGGCAACAGGGAGCTACTGAAGATGCAGATGTCCACAACATGCGACATGCGGATCCTGAAGGAGGCTGGACTAGCCTGCACACTGCGTTACACAGTCATTTTATTGTGGAGCTATTTCCCCCTTCAATTCTGTCAATGTTTGCTTCAGATATTCTGGAGCTCTGATATTTGGTACATATATGTTTATAATTATCATACCTTCTTGACGAATTGAGCCTTTTATCAATACACGCTTCCTTCTTTGTTTCTTGTAACAGTTTGTTCCCTAAAATCTATTTTGTCTGATATTAGTCTAGCTACCCAGCTCTCTTTTGGTTACCATTTGCATGGAATATCTTTCTCCATCTTTTCACTTTAAACCTACGTATATCCTTAGAGCTAAAGTAAGTCTCTTGTACATACCATGTAGTTGGATCCTGTTTTTTTAATCCATTTTGCCAATCTATGCCTTTTGATTGGAGAATTTAATCTATTTACATTTAAAGTAATTATTGATAGAGAAGGACTCACCTCTGCCATTTTGTTATGTGTTTTCTGCATGTCTTATGGCATTTCTGTCCCTCGTTTCCTCCTTTGTGGCCTTCCTTTGTGTCTAGTTGATTTTTTTATAGTGCATGCTTTGATTTCCTTTTGTGTGTATTCTATAGATATTTACTTTGTGGCTACCGTGAGGATTACATGTAATATCCTAAAATTAGAGTAATAATCCAATGTGAACTGATAACAACTTAACTTCAATACCATAAAAGACTCTACTTCTCCACAGTTCCATGCCCCTTTCATGTTATTAATGTCACAAATTACATCTTTATACATTGTGTACTCATTAACATATTTACAATTATTTTTGATGCACTTATCATTTAAATTCTGTAGAACCTACCATTTTGAATGCGGCTTTTTCTTAATTAGGAGTTTACTTAGTTGCTGTAGACCTTTGACTATTTTCCAGAGCTCCTAGAAAGTTATTTTAGCCACTCTCTAATCGTTTTTTTGTTTTTGTTTTCTTTAACATTTTCCTGGGGGAAAAAGAGCCTGGAGCTTCCTACTCCACCATTTTGCTGACATCACTCCACTCAGGCATTTTAAGGCCTGTAAAGGAAGGGAGATCCAAGCGCCCCTTCTCTACCCCTCAGCTCTCAGCCCAAAAATCTCTACTGGGGACCCCTACCCAGAGGCATCGGTTCAGACTGGAGCACTGGGAGAGCAAGATTTGTGTTGCTACTTATTTTACCTGTTTCTGTGAATATATTTGTAAAATCCCATATAGTCTTGTTTATAATGTTTACGTTGTTTTAGTTTCATCTATCATTTTTTGTTTTTTTCTTTTAACCTTTTTCTTATTTGGCATAGAGGAAGCTTCTATTTTCCTTGTTTCGAACCTTGGCTGTATTGTGTCTTACTAAACAGTGAGTCCTGAGTTTGCTTTGTCTTTTTCAGTATTTTGATTTTCACTTCTTTAACTCTTACTGTCACTTATTTAACATTTTTATTCCCTTGTAACATTTTACTACTTTTTCATTTCATCTTTGTGCTTTTTTTCAGGTTACATGTATTATATCAACATTTTTGGTTTTTTCCTAATTTCTACATTCTTTAATCCTTACCCATTGTGTTTCAGATATCACATTTTATCCTTATATTACAGTGAGGGCTGTGTATCATTCTCCTAAGTTTGTATTCTTTGCTCCTCAATTATAGTTATTTCTCTTTATTTTATGTAGTTTTTAAATTTGTCACTTCTAATTCTCACTTCTTAACCTGTGAATCTGTGATTTTCTCCTTTATCATTTTTTCACATCTCACACTTATGTTTTAACTGTATTCTATTTTATCTGGGTAGAGTAGAGAATACATTTGCAGGCCCTGAGTTGAGAAAGCCTGGATTCAAATCCCATCTCCACCACCGACTAGCCTCTGCTACATGGGCACCCAGGCAGACACTGAGAACTGTTCACCAGCCCATTTCCCTTTTCTCCTGGACACACAGTTGGACTACATTTCCCAGCTTCCCTTGCACTGAGTCCTAATCAATGAAAGAGTGGACAGGACTTCCAGGCCTGGCCTATAGAAACCTCCTTTGCAGTCGTCTCATGCTCTTTCTTCTTCTCTCTACTGATTAGACATCAACACTCTGGGAGACTTCAGAAACCATAATGGAGGAGCCCTGGTCCACCTGAATCCCTGCGTGATGAAATAGAGTAGGACCCCTCCCCACCACCATCAACAGTCCTGCTTCACAAGGTAATTTACATTGCGAAACAAACTTTGAAAGTGACATGCCACCGAGAATTTAGGTTTTTATATTATAACAGCAAGTGTTAACTAACACAGAAATTGGTGCCTCAAAGCAGGGTACTACCTAAAATAAGTGGCACTGGCTGAGGGATCAGGCAGTGACAGCAAAAAAAAAAAACTGATATTGGTGGTTGGAGAGATGGAGACCCAAGTTACGCAGTGGCAAAATATTAGGTAAAATCATCACCTGCAAAAACTAAGAAAGCAGACGTAGTGCCTACCGAGCTTGCAGCTCTGGGGAAAGACGTTGGAAAGTAAAACATTAGTAATAAAATGCAAGAAATAGTAAAGATAATATTAAAGTAATATTAAAGAAATAGGTATGCTGAGTCAAGAATTTGTTGGATTGCGAGCATAAATGAAAGGGGATAGAATCCAGAAATTTGTGCACTTAAAGGGTTTAAAAAGCTGACTGCTTCTAAATCTGAAACAGCAAGAAATAAGATTGAAAAACTTTTGAGTGACAAAGGCTCAAAGACTCAGCCCTGTGGCGGAGAACTGATTAAGAGTGTTGCCTCCCATCTGAGCCTGAGGGCCTGAAGGTAACCACCATTTAGTTGAGAAAGAAGGGCATGGGGTGATAAAGTAATACAATAAATCCAGCTTGATCATAAGGTCCAGGAAAAAATTTGGGGATTAGGTATCAGTACAAGGAACTTCATGGAAGAAAACAGAAGAGAATCCTACTAAATTTTTGACAGAAATGTATGGCCTGAGAAACCATGAGCCTGGACTTAAAAACAAAAAGTCTCTGTGAGCCTTACAAAACCTCAGGCCACCATCCAGAGGAGCAAAAGCTGTACACACCCTGTAAAGATGGCAGAATCCCCAGCAACGGCTTCAAATGTTGCCATGGAGAATAAAGGACAAGGAGGAAATTGGCAGGACAGAGCCAGGGGCCATGGAGACCAACGGACAAGAGATTTCCTCTCCGAGATCAGAATCAAGGTCTAAAGGAGAAAGTTCTCGCAGCCCTGGTTGGAGGCCTTCAATGGCTCCACGATTGCTTTGAACCTGAGACTACTGTGCAGCTCCTATTTTACTCAGTTCAAAATGGGAGTTTTTTGGTGTTGTGTTATTCTGTCTCTGCTCCACCACTGAAAACTGGGAGAGGCTAGGAAAGAGGCAAATAACTTTTTCCTTTTTAGTTCGTAAGTCACAGAACCATGAGAATTCTCATTTAGGCATGATGAGGAAACAGCACATCATCCAGAGATCCTGAAGCGTGAGCCAGGTGCAATGACTGCATGGGACTTAGCTGTGTCTCCTTCTGGGAGGGGTGAGTGGGTTCCAGGTGCGAAAGGGAAAGTGAAGCAGGAATTTGGTGACCAGTAAGGGGACCTCTGGCAGAGACTGGCCACTGTTCAACCCTATGCCCTTTTCCTCCTGCATACACAGCTAGGTGACATTTGTCAGCCTCCCTTGCAGCTTCCTATGGCCATGTGACTAAACTTGGCCAATGGTATGTGGGCAGAAGTGGTATCTACCGCTCCCAGTTCTGATCCATAAAAACCTCCTATGACATCTTCTGCTCTCTCTTCTTTGTTATCTGCTGGCTTGGTGGAAAAGGCCTGGGCAACCTTGGAAGCCACATGCTGAAGGTGGTGGGGCCTCTGTCAGCCTGAGCCCCTGAATGGCCATGTAAGGCAGAGCAGCCCCTCTATCTAAGCCTGGAGCCTCAAAGTAACCACCAGTAAATGGAGGGAGAACCCGAACTTTATCTAGGAGAGAAAGAAACTTCTAATGTTTTAAGTTACTGATTTCTTAGAATATCTGTTATAGCCCTAGCATCATCTTAAACACAAGAACTTAATAAAAATTAGCATGTTCTCAAGGGTGACAACCGTAAACATTCCAATTTAATGCGACTGGATGAGCACACTATGGTACAAACATGGAATACAGTGCAGCCATTGGAAATAATGATGTAAGGTAACATTGCTGACATGAAAACATTTCTGTGCTATACTAATAAGTGGGAAAAAATCAGGTTAGATAAAAGGATGCAACATAATCCCACTTCTGTAAAATCGTATGTGTAGGGGCTGGCCCCATGGCCAAGTGGTTAAGTTCACGCACTCTGCTTCGGCGGCCCAGGGTTTCGCCAGTTCGAATCCTGGGCGCAGACATGGCACTGCTCATCAAGCCATGCTGAAGCAGCGTCTCACATGGCACAACTAGAAGGACCCACAACTAAAAAAAATACACAACTATGTGCCAGGGGGCTTTGGTGAGAAAAAGAAAAAGTAAAATCTTTAAAAAAAGAATCATATGTGTCTATAACAGAGGCTCTGAGAACTGTCTAGAAGGACGTTCATGAAAGAATTAACAGTGAGGAAGGTGGGACATTAGGGATCATTTCTTCTTCCACCATGTATTTTTCAAGGTTGCTTGATTTTTTTATAATGCCAATGTTTTGATTTTTATGTAAAAACAATAAAGCCATGTTTGAACATTAACCACATTTTTTTTACTCCAGTTGACCCCGTATGTCCTTTCATTTCCCTTAAGAGATTCTCCCAACCCACTTCAATATGGAAGTTCCTAAAAACATTACTTCAAGGAAGTCAGAAAACCTAAGGGTGAGAAAGCCCCTCCCCAAGATGATAATCTCATCCAGGCTTACAGCTCATCTGCGCTTTTCACAGTACACAGATTTCCATCAGTTTACAAGTGACATGATTTAAACTTCTCAGTCTCAGCCTTCCCTAATCCCAGGACATCAGGCAGCCCTTGTAAGCTGACGGTTGTCCTCCAGGAGAGCAGGAGGGGCTGACGAAGAGTAGGGTCCTGTCCTAAAGGCCCAGGTTTGACTTGAACAAGGAAGGAATCAGTGAGGGGTATAAGGAGATACAGCGGGGAGCCACAGCCAGGCTTTGAAATCTTTCTCATACCAGCATGACTACTGGTGTGTCTATCCCTGAGCTAACTGCCGTCCTCCCAGCCAGGGTGAAAGAATGACCCTCTGACTACACAGACCTCTGTCGTGAGGATTGTGGGAGAGGTATCCATGGTTAGGATTCTCACCACTGGGTTTAGGTCATAGGTGACTACACCTTTGCTAAATGACTGCCATAAAAATTGTAGGGTTTTGAGCAGAGGTGTGAGCCAGATGAACTAGAGTTTAGGAAAATTAATCTGACCATAATGTCCTCCATGATCAGGAAGAAGCTAGAGGCTGAAAACCTATTGAAAGGCTATCACAACAATCCTGACATGCTTGATGAAGATGGATACAGAAAGGAAACACCCAAGCGCCATGAGATCTTGGGGAGGGTACCCAGCCCCAAAGCACTCAAGAGAGTCACAGAGTCCACAAACAAAGTGTAGGAAAACTGAGACCACTCCAGGTATGCCAAACAGAGGACACTTAATACAGGGAGTCGGTCACAAAGATATGGGAAGAACTGGAAGAGAATAAAGGAGAAGGAGAGGGCAGGAGCAAAGAAGAAGAAGAGATAACAACCAGGATCAGGCATTAATGCTCCTGGGCTGTGCGCCTGAGCCTGCTCAATCTGGGTACAGTTGAAGAGGTTGTGTCCACTGGTTCTGGAGCCTGGGAAAAGGGCTACTTGTCAGAGCTGCTGGAGTTCCAAATTACCCATCCTTGCCTGCAACCACCCCACTGTAAAACCCAGAATCAGACAGCTTTTCTCTTCCTCCTGCCTCTGGTCTCCCACCAGTGCCTCCTATTGGCAGAATTTAACAGGAAGGGAGCTGGCAAGGGAGCCAGGGATGTGCCATTTTCAGACTCCCAGCCCTCACAGTAAAGAGCAAGGCACAGAAGGGTGGGTGAGGGGCCAAGAGCCAATAGCCAGCACCCAGCCCACCCTCTGACCCATTCTCTTCCAACCTGTGTTAACAAATGTCCATTCTGGAGGACACATGCAGGGCAGTGCCACGGAGGGTGGCCTTGGAAGGCAGGGGATCATAGCCCTTGGCCTCAAGGAAAATCCTAGAGAAAATTTGGAATTGAGGAAATAGCAAAACTGCTCCTCCGACTATGATAATAGTATTGCTAAAATTAAAGAGAAACGACCAAGTTGGTGCCAGGTAAAGCACGCCACGCACTCTCTCCAGAAGGCTCTGTCCTCCACACTAATAATAGCATCTTTCTCTTGTTGACAGGCTGCTGCTAGCACATATGTTACCGCTGGGCAAATTTTTTAAAAGGTACCCCCTCCGGGGTGATGAACTATAAAAAGGATGTCCCCTCTGGGAAGGTAAATTCGAAAAAGGTGGCCCCTCTGAGCTGATGAATTAGAAAAAGACACGCCTTCCTCAGTGCCCGGGCCCAGCCAGAATGTCGGCCCCAGTCGCCCCTAGACCGGAACCCTCATCAGGACATCACCTGCACAGGTGTAGGCCAAAGCCCACCAGTTTTAATGTGCTGTTTTCTAAGACCTTTGCATATATTGTCTCCTGTAATCCTCACAATAGTCCTAGGCAATAAGCATTATTACTGCCCAGCTTACAGATGAAGAGAAATTAGATGAGCTGGTCCTGGTCACAGACCTACTAAGTGAGAGAATCGCTCGTAGAGACTTGAAATCTGAGACTAGCCCTTCAATAATAATACTGAGTGCCTGCGATGGTGCAGATGCTGCACTGGCTCTTCACTCATGTGACCACAGTCGATTCTTCTAACAGTACGAAGTGGCTGGTATTACCTTCAATTCACCACCCCAGTGCTCACGGCTAGGAGGACTCAGGCACCAGGGTCCGGGAAGCGCCCAGCCCGCATGCTACTGCACATGGCAGGTGCACTCCATTCCAGCCACATGAACAGCATCCTTTCATTTATTTTTTGTACTAGTTACTGCCTCACTCAAAGGAAGCCTAAGGCCAGTCAGCTCTGAGGGGACAATGAGGCTGCACAGGAATCTCTGAAGCTGGGATTTCCTGTGGGTCTTTCTACTGGTGAGACAAAAAGCCCCTTTGACTCTGGCTCCCTTGGGATTCCAGGGAACAAGCGGGCATTATCTTTGCAGTGAAGGGCCTTTGACTCCCACACTCACTGCAGACAATGCTGAAAGAACACCCAAAGCATTAGCCAACTGGCCTGCCAAGTCCCAACCTGACAGAAGTTCTCCCTCAGTGCAAACAGCTCACAAGTGACAGCTCCAAAAACGTACAGAGAGCCGGCAAGCTTTGGGGCAAAGCAAGCAGCCAGGCCCCCCTCTATCCCCGCGTGCATGGGGCTGGGTTCATCTCATAACGGTTTTATTAAATAAATGTGAGCTGTGACTATTTCCTGCCTGGACCCAGACACCTGAGAAGCCAAGGGAGAAGGCGTGCTCTCTGCTTGGAGAGAAAGGCAATGGCAGGCGCTGTGCTGCGCCGAATTTCTCTTAAGGTTAGAATGCCCTCTTTGGGTACGAAAGGATACCAGCAAGAGCGGTGAATTTTCTGAGACAGGAGAGGCAAACTGTCGGAGAGGATTAAGAGAAACCAAAATCCAAACAGTGTCCTAATGGAGAATCCTGCAGAGCTTACATTTCATATAGATGAAAATTTCATCAAGACAAGACCAAAATTAAATTACACCTTGAAAGGGCAAAGATGGATGGGTCTAGAACCAGAATTCCCTCCACAGAGCCGATCCAGATGTGCTCTGTTAAGCACCCTTCACTCTCCACGATACATTTGGCATCAATCATCCGCATTGAGCCTGCTCGTCACAAGCAGCACTAGAAGGCTCAGAGCTGACCGCGGCCGCAGACACGCCAAAGGAATCGCTCACCTTGGTTGTCGGTGGTGGGCATTTAAGGGGGCAGCCTGACAGTTAACCCTTTCCCCTTCAGGCCCATCAATGACAGCCATTGTCCAGTGCTCCCTCCAAGACAGCAGGGTCTCTGGAACCCTGGGAAGAGTACAAGGTAGGGTATCATTTGCCCTCAGGCTGCAAACTGTGGCATCAAAGGATTAATCCAAGGGGCAGCATCAAGAGAACAATCAGACCAGGGCAAGGCAGTCTTCATGACTTGGCCCTCCCACGGGCCAAGCAAAGCAGGAGGATCCAAGGAGCAGACGAAGGATCAAAACCAGGAAGCACATCGTCTTGGAAGCAGCCTGCACGCCTGCTCCAGAAACGTGCTGAAGCGGGACTGAACGACGCTCTCCATAAGGTCGTGTTCCCTTCTTCCCTGAGACACCTCCTGTGTCCCTCTGCTCACTCCTTATGTGGCACTGTGCTTGGTGGCTCATGGCGAAAGGCAGCATATCAGTGGCCTATCTCAGAAACAGTGGACAATACAACAGGAACTGAGACTAAGAATTAGAAGCGGAGGAGGAGGAAGAGAAGGGAAGGGGGAGGAGGGGAAGCAAAACCACCACAACAACTATTGAGTACCAGCTCCTGACGCATCACCTCTAATCCCAAATCCCAAAGTCTCTGTCTGAGAACCACAGGCTTCCCCTCATTCGTCCTGCAGCAGAGAACCTGACTGCACCCCTGCGCTTGTCAAACCCCATGAGCACAGATGCAAAGCAATCAAGAGCCTTTATGCCACTGAGTTCAGGGAACCTGCATTATTTTGCTGCAGAAACACTAATGTGATTCAGATAAGAGACCAGGGACCCAGACTGGGGTGTGAGGGACAAGCTATAAAGCCAACTGAGATTGTAGACAGGACTGATGTTAGGGACAATACCAGTAAGTTTGTAATAAAGCAATTCTTGATGCATAAATATTATAGATTAGGATGAGCTCATATCTAAATGATTATATTAGACCTTTACCACAATTGCCCACTGAGGGTTGACATTGCCATCTCTGTTTCTACCAGGAAGGACTCTGAGATCCAGAGAGATTAAAGCACTTGCCCAGGGTCCTGACCCCAAGTCCAGTGTCCTTTCCAGCTGGCCTCTCAGTCAACTGCAGTTAATCATCATTTGCCCATAACAAGTAAAGTGAAGTATTTTGAT
Organism: Equus quagga; assembly: GCF_021613505.1. Taxonomy (NCBI): domain Eukaryota; kingdom Metazoa; phylum Chordata; class Mammalia; order Perissodactyla; family Equidae; genus Equus; species Equus quagga. The sequence goes on along the minus strand of NC_060268.1, from coordinate 106,370,179 downwards.
CACAATTTAAATGAAATTTGCCTTTGGAATGTGTCTCTGTGCTTCCATTTGAAGATGCGTTTGTCTCGTGTTTCAAGAATTCACGTTACATCATGACAAGTGATGAACGTCATGGGCAGTAGAAGGGAGGAGGTGCTGGGAGCAGAAGCAGTGCCAAGGGCTGGCCTGGGGGTGCTGCAGCCCCCCAACATGCTTCGCAGTCCTCTATAGCCACTCCAAATGAAAATCCTGAGCCTGTGCTTTGAGATGGGCAGCTGACATTTTTCTCTTACGAAATGTGTAAATGGCAGCTCTTTTAGAAATGTTTGCCACTTGTATCAATCTTGAACATGCAGTCTATATAAAGACTGTGTTTGCATGCAAAAGCAACTCTTTTAACCCAGCTGCTGCCCCAGCCTCTCCATGCAGCATTTCAGGAGCCACCACTGGCTGGGAAGGAAGTCTCCTGCATGCCATGGTGCTTGTGTTACACATGTTATTTTAAACCAATACAATTCAGTAAGTCTTTATTCTTACTACAGGTCTAACAAAAATGATAAGAAGATAAATAAAACAAGGTCTGCCCTCAAGAAATTCAGCCCAGACTAATGCAAAGGCACCTCCAAAAGAAGGTTTCTCGCTACTATATTTCTGCTTGACCCATCCCTTCCCAGCCCTGTAATGATTAATAATTAGTCATTTTATTGGGAAAGGCAGGCTCCTAATTTTGATAGGATATGGCAAAAAAAAAAAAGGATCTTTTGCTCATTAAAAAGCACAATGAAATTTTAAAAGCACTGTCAATATAAATTCATCCCAAACTTAACCTAAGATAAAGTAACCCCCTAGAATATCTCATTTTATTTCCACTGAGCTCTATTCTGCCTCAGCAAAATGGGAAACCAGGGGTAATATCAATACCTTTTCTTGTACATCACCTTATGCTTTTTAAGGGAGTTTCCAAAACATTCACGTACAATAAATATTTGAATGGATGTAGATAATCTCAAATCAGAGTCAAAAAAAAGGTAACAGTTGGATTAAAATGATAGAATTTGTCCATTTTTCCATTCAGATTACTAGTTAAGTCGAGTGCAGACAGACACACAAAAGCTTCATGGTGAGGAAATAGTTCAGAACTCATCCTACAGCCCCCAAGGCCAATTAGCAGGCTGGGTAGAGGAGGAGATGACGAGTGTGGAATCAGTGTGAGGCGGTCCCCTTGTCATGGCCCCCAGACAGCTGTAGGCCTCGTCTAGCCTGGGAAACGTGTGTCCCGCACTGCAGAGATGCCTGAGAGGAGAACGTCAACGACGTTAAGCAAATACAACACCACAGCCAGGAAATTAATGCAGAGTTCCCACAGACAGAGAAGTAGCATCTCTCTTCCTAGACAAAGAGCAGCACATTTTATACACAAGTGTGGAAATCAATACTTGAGTAAATTACCTTCAAAATTATTATGCCTAGGAGTAAACACTGCAATAAATAAATTATGAATCAAAGGATTCCCTCTTTCTTCTTCCACCTCTCCCTCCATCCAGCCTATAAAATATTCACTGGGCATCTACTTCTTAATGCCAGTTACTTCTTAATGATTTTGGCATATCCCAATGTGCCCAATCATTCTGATGAAACAACATCCAGAAACTTCATAAGAATTAATTCTCTTTTCTCCACTGAACTATAGGCTTCCCAAGGGTATGGACAACATTCTACTTTTTTTTCATCTTAAAGAGCTACCACAGTTGTCTGGCAATGTGGTTTGTGCATCTCAATAAACATTTGAACTGAACTTAACTTACAGAATTCTTGATTGGTTTTGCAAGATATAAAAACAACAGATGTGGTTAACCTACACACTGGATTACTCAGTCTAAAATATAATGAAGAGTCTAACTCAATTCAGCAAGAGTGGAGTAAACCACAAGCATCCTACACAGATGAGGGGTAAGGAGATCAACCAGACAGCTTCCTTGAGCTGAAGCAGTTTACACTGGAATTAGAAAAGCAGGTTAAATATATAACGAACTATAACTATAAGTTACATAACTATAAGACGAAGGAAAGAGTAGATGATTCCAGAGGACCAGGGAAGGCTGAGAAGCATTACTGGCTAGATCGTACATGAAGGATAACGTTTTGATGAGTAGACATCAGAGGCAAAGAGGATAGATTCCATCATATTCGTGGTGGGCAGAATAATGTGTGCAATAAAAAAGCCAGAGTATCCATTTTAGGGATTTAGGGGTCAATTTATGGAAGGCTTGGAAAGGACTGCTGAGAACTTGCTTTCAGGACAATAATGAGTCTTTGCACAGAGAAACAATAACCTAATCAGGTCTGTGCTTTGGGAAGACCATCACGGCAGCAGTGTGCAGGCCTCACGGGAGGGAGGAACTGAGCAGAGAAATACTGACTCTGTGGGAAGACGTAAGGAAGTCCTGAGACACCCTCTGAAGATGCATCCTAAAAGTGACTATTAAGCTCTAAGTGTCACCTTAAATCACCTGGAAAGAACACCAGCCTTTGCTAGATCTTCGATTTAGACTGGATGGTCCTCAAGAACAGTCTAATACATCTTTAAACACCCTGCTGTGCACACCACAGTGCCACGTATACAGTAGCTGCTACATAAATATTCTTGAATGAACAAATATGATGGACTGAATAAATGGATAACTTAACGTCTCTAGAAGAGAATTATATAACCAGACAAAGGGAAACAACAGGACCGATAAAAGTCAAGGTAATTTAAGGTCCCTAAATCTACTGTTTGAATTGAATGTAGATTATTTATGCCCAAGGATAGCTGTCTCACATTTCACTATGCCTGGCCTGTGGCTATAATGAAAGCATTAGGGAAATAGTAAGAATCGTACTGAGTTGCTAAGAGAGTAGATCTTAAAAGTTCTCACCACAAGAAAAAAAAATCCTTTTGTAACTATGTCAGGTGACAGATGTTAACTAGACATTGTGGTGATAATATCACAATATATATACAAATATCAAATCATTATGTTGTACACCTGAAACTAATGTTATTGTAAATTACACCTCAATTTAAAAAAATCGTACTGAAATACATAAACTTTTCTTCATCAGAAGATTTATAATCACAAAACAGCTTCCACAATTCTAAGTTTCCAGTGTATTAGAAACAGAAGAACCTCAGTTTACCTCTATATTTACTTTTTTTCTCATTGACCACTGTGAAATGTCCTCCTCTTCCTAAAGGTATTTAAGATGTGTCATGCTTTCATTTATAAATGCAAAACACACACACTCTCCCATGTCAAAGATAAAGCCTAATAATTATGTCAAATCATCTTATCAATCCACTCACAAATTAAGAGATGACAGATAGGAAAAAGAAAAGTTAGGTCGGTGTACATGTCACAAAACTAAATTTAAACTCAGATTCCACATTCAGGACACAATTCACTCATTAAACTTGAGATATTTCACCTTTCAACCTGTGAAGGCAATTAATCCGGAGGCAGGGCCACCTGTCAAATACACGTTACTATTCCTGGTCGATTTGTTCGCCTGGGTGAACATGATCGCATTAATGATTAAGATCAACCCTAGATCTGTGTAACACTGGGGGGTTGAAGGTCCTACTGCATTCAGGCAGCTGACTGCAAAGAGCTGGCGAGGCTTCTGGAAATGAAACCACCTGGATGGGGGGAGGCAAAATGTGAAACCCTAGTGAGCAGGGAGTAGGAAATTTACACAGTAGCTCAAATCCTGGATGATCCCAATGCTCCAGGACAAAAATCACAGAATCCTAGAGCTATGGAAGGGTTCCCACACATCCTCCAATATGGGCCCCATCCCCACATGCAGACTCCCTCATTACATTCACCACAGAACCAGCCAGCACTAACTTAAATGCTTCCCACAGCAAAGAGCTGACTGCTTTTCAAAGCAGCCTATTCCATTGATGGACAGCTTTTATTTTTAGCAAGTTTTTCTCTAAATTAAGTCAAATATTGATACCTTATTAATGTGTGGCTCTACTTCTAATTCCGGGCCAAGAAGCCCCTCTATCAATGTTGAATGAATGAATAATGAATAAACGAACAAACGATTCTTAAAGACCAATGATGATATGACAAAAGCAACTGCTTCAAAATTTAAGTTTCTAAGACCCACGATGGCTCAAAAAAAATAAACAAGGATTTGGTTCCATTCACTTAATATTTCTTTTTATTTATTTTTTTGAGGAAGATCAATCCCGAGCTAACATCTGCCACCAATCCTCTTTTGGCTGAGGAAGACTGGCCCTGAGCTAACATCCATGCCCATCTTCCTCTACTTTATATGTGGGATGCCTGCCACAGCATGGCTTTCTGAGTGGTGCCATGTTCGCACCCGGGATCCGAACCAGCGAACCCTGGGCTGCCAAAGTGGAACGTGCGAACTTAATCGCTGTGCCACCGGGCCAGCCCCACTTAATATTTATTAAGCAGAGATGAATTATGCAGAACTAAGAAATGAAGCACGGCTTGATGGAAACAGCTCTAAGACGACCCAGATTCTAATACTCACTCTGTTCCTATGCCTCACTTTTCACACCTGTAAAACAAGCAGGCCAGATTCCACAATCTCTACCGCCACTCACAACTGTCAGTACTCTACAATAGATAATTTATCCTCAGAGATTGCTATCGCTCAACTCAAGGAGTTTACTGTCTTAACTGCATTTCTCTGAGAGTTCAAACCCATCTGCAAATAAAGGGTGAAAGTCCTACCGTGACAGGCAGATGTTGGGGTTAAACAGGTAGAATTTTATCCACATATTTTAAATGGATGAACACAGGCAGCATGGCTGGGAAATTAACCTGAAGTTGAGATGGGAAAGATAATCTAGGGTTGTTTATTTCAATTATTTGATTTGAGACCAGGTCTCCTGCACCTACGACTACCATTATATTGACTAAAGATAGAGCGCTCAGCAGCTGCACTTGGTAAATGCACTTGTCGATGCCTCACCTCCCAGAACTCAAGGGGTTTAACCAATTGATCTTTTGAAGCTCCATCCAGCAATAAGTTCTGTGATTCTGTTTATAACACTCGATGACCAGCAACCCTAGTGATTAGAGGAAGCCCCGCTATCTTTACCATCCATCTCTGAGCCATGACAGGAGCCAGGCAGCCAAAAGGAAGGAGGGCCGGGTAAAATAGAAATAATATTTCATTCATCGGTCAGCCACAGTTCTCCTTTCCCACTTCCACTTGGTGTGAAAATTCGGAAGCTGATTGCAAAGTCTGTGCTCAAGGAGCAGCTGGTCAACTCTGATTTCAAAAGAGAAAATGGATTCAGGATGGTCAAAGCATCTGCGGCAAGGATTTAAAAAATTGTATGATTGTTGCACAAAAGACATTCGCAAGGAATTTTTACCACACAGTCGTTAAAGTTAAGAACAAGCAAAAGAAGACTTCCAAAGACTAAAAGTCTTGCATTACTAAACGGTGGTGGCTGAAAAATGGCTGGCCACAGATGGCCCCAGCTGTGCCAAAGGGGACCGTCCTCACTCCGAGAGTGGCTGCCAAGGGCATCTCTGGAAGCGGAGCTCTCTGCTTGCTTTTTGTGGGAACCCAGCATATAAACTGAATTATTATCATCACTATCAAAACAAAGGTTCTAATTCTGATCTAAGGACCCTAATCTAAAATTTTTATACTCAGAAACTTTGTTCTGTGCTGGTCTTTAGTTCTCATTATTTAAAGATCACCATTGTACCTCCCCTTTGCTCTGAAGGTCTTTCATCAAACTTTGACCAAAACCACAATAAAATTCAAACATCAACAGTTTAATCTCCAATCAAAAGTTTGTTTTATTTTTAAATGGAAAAGTTTTAATGAACATAATAAATTCTGGCTCCTTTTTACTAAAGTTAATGTCTTAATGTTCAAGCAATGAGCAAGCACTATTTTTGTCATTTAACACAATAATAGTTTGCATCCCATTTTTGAAATAGATGTAAATCGATGAACATAGCACAGAAATGGATTACAAGAACAGTGACACTAAGCTATTTGTCTTTATTGACATTCCACCCTCCTTCCTTTTGGCCATTTGCTTTCTGTCATGGCTCAGGATTACTGTCGTTTTTTATGTTCTTTTTTCTTGTTTGTAGTTTTCTGTGCATCTTGTAATGAGCATGCATTGCTTTTGGAAAAAGAAAAAAGAATAAGAGAAATTTCTTTTACGAAACAAATGACTTAAGAATTATTTCTGCAGCCCGTAGACCTGGCATTCACTCTCCTTCAGGTGGTCAGACTTGCTCTGAAGGTCCTCTTCCCTCTGGGGGCATCTCAGTGAGCACTGAGGTCCCTGCAGAAATGTCCTGGGTCCCAGCCTTGCAAGCTAACCATATCACCAAAAGCCTCAAACCCAGTTACACCTCTGTGCCATCCTAAGGTTTCCGGCAAATTTAAGTGTTAAAATAAAACACTAATTCGGATTCCATTTAGTCTGAGGTTTGCAATGAGTTCTTGCAATACATTCTTTCAAGATTTTAATACTTTTTTTCTGCAAATTTTCATTGTTTATTTTTGCAAGAAAATAATTTAAAATGGGGTTTTAAAATAGGGATGAAAGAAATTAAGATTATTTCAAAATCTCTTTTGCCAGGTCTAACAATTCACTCATATTTTAGAGGCCACAAATACGCAGGACACATTATTAACTACAAGCTAACACTGGTCCACTCTGAACCACGACTGGTCTCCTTAACTCCAGTTTGGTTAGTGGTTGAGAACACACTTGTGAGAGGCGCCCACACCAGGATGTGAATCCTGGCTCTACCCTTAACAGCTATGTGACCTTGAGACAGAAGCAGTGTAACCCTGAAGGTCAGCTTTGTACAGGAGAGATGAGGATTGTAAATACCTACCTCGCAAAGGTTTGGGGCGGGTTTCATCAAAGGAAGTCCTAATAGAGGGCCTGGCACATTGTAGGCTCTAAATCAATTGCGATGTTATTCTGCCCTCCTGGCAGCAGCGATGTCTCCTGTTAGCCAGCGACTCATCCCCTTCGAGGTGCTTTCAGACCTTTTGCCTCATTTGATCCTCCGGCAGCTCTACCAGTCCAAAAAACCATAATTCCTGTCCCTGTTTTTCTTTTCTCTTAGTTTTTTGGAAACAGATGAGGAAACTGAGGCTCAAGGTCAAAGAGCTCAGAAAGCAGATCCAGGCCTCTTTTTGCTCAGTGACACAGTTCTCAGCTGAACCCCGAAAGACTTTATGCGCTGTGCCCGAATGTAATAACATTAAATTTCTTCTCGAATACTCTGCTATTCATACTTGAATCAAATCAAACTGGCATTTCCACATCTCTCCAAATCATTTAGGTTATGCTTAGTAAAAATAGCAACTAAGGTTATTTAGAGCTTACACAGGCCCTGGGCTAGGTGCTTCAGGGCCACTGACGCATTTAAACGCAGTAACAACCCAATGAGGTGGGCACTGTTGTTGTCCCCATTTAACAAATGGGGAAACTGAGGCATAGCTAAGTCCAAAACTGAGATGCAGGCAGACTCTCTCCAAACCCCAACTCTTAGTTCTCTGGTGTCACCCAAATTACAGCTGTGCAATTGACCGTGCATTTTGCAAAGTGCTTTCCTGCACAACACAGGGATGAGACAAGGAGGCCAGGTTATTCGTGTTCTCTTTTACATCTGAGGAAACCAAGGCTCCCAGATGTCAAGGGTTGTATCTAAAATTCCCTGGCCCTCTGGTGGCCCAGCGACGACGACGCAGTGGCAGCACTCCCCGACCCCAAATCGCACCCTCTTGGGAAAGTCTCCAACTCCTTCGCATGCATTTTAAGAGTGAGATGGCAGGACACGTCCTGTCATTCTTAAAAAGCAACCGTCAACTGAATGGCCTCGGTGTCAACACTGAGAGTTGACAGCGTGACCCATGTTGCGGGAAGTGGAAACGGAGCGGTCTCTTCTGAGCCCGGCCTTGGGCGTTACTGCGGCCAAGTCGGAAGTGGGAGGTGAAATTGTTTGCAGAGCAGCCCCTTGGGGAGGTGCCAGCACCACATTCCGGGACAACTCGCCCCAAGCTCCTCCCTCCAGGTCCCTGATGGGGTGGAACCCGACTCTCAGGGGAGTCTCGGGACCAGGGCAAGCGGGGCGTCTCTCCCACAGGTGCGAGGGTGAGGACGCGCGGCGCCGGTGCCGGGACTGACCCAAACGCCAGGCAGGCCCTCACCACCTTCCTGGGCCACCAAGACCCGCCGCGGGGGGCGGCTGCGACCAGCGCTCTTTCGAAAACTGCCGCTCGCCGGGATCTCAGCTCAGTCTGAGGGGAGAGATCTGGCCCGTCGGGGCGCTGGCTGGCAGCCTCAGACCCGACTCCTCTCCCAACTCCGCACGCCACGCGCCCTGCCTCAGTTTCCCTCACCTCGAAAAGGGTGCACGGAACCCAAGTTGTTCACAGAGGCACACCCAGACCCGCACGATTGCCAGGGGGCAGAGCGCGCCCTCCCCAGCCTGATGCCCGCGGTGACAGCGCCCCTACCTGCACGGTGGCCCCCGCCGCCACCGGCTGGGGCGCCCTGGGGTTCCCCGCCCGACATGCGCCCAGCCGGCTCCTCCCGCTCGGCTTCCGCCGCCTCGAGCTCGTCGGCGATGGGCAGGTTCCGTGCGCCCGCGGCCGGCGGAGGGGGAAGCGAGGCGCCGAGCTGGACGGGAAGTGGGGAGGGGGCGGGCGAGGAGGGGGAGGCTCCTTCCTTCTCCCCGGCGAGGCAGGCGGTTTCCTTTCCAGCCTCGGCCCCTTGCACACGCACACACACACACTCTCATGCGCGCGCGCGCACGCGGCGGGGGCGGGCGGCCCGGCGGGCCCACGACCTGTCTCCGGACCTCGGAAAGTTTGCTTTTCCCTCTCGCTCATTTCTGGACGAAAACGAGAGGGGAAGTACGCTGGGGGGAACCGGTGCACAGGGAAGGAGAGAGAGACTGCGAGGCCTTCGGAGTGGGTCTACCAGGGCGCCTCCCAGACGCGTGATCAGGGAAGTGACCAAAGGGGTGATGAGGAGATGGAGGGGATGAGAGGGTGGGGAGAAAGTGGGGAGACGACAGACGACGCCAGGAAAGAGACGGGTGGGAGCAGCTGTTCAAAAATGAAATGTGAATCCAACTTTTTGAATCTTTGGCCGCATGGGGCTGGTCCCAGAGCCTCCCCCCAACGTTGGGCAGCTGGCCCAGAGCGCAGGCTCTGACTCATGCAGAGCTCCTAGGCCGCTGACCCACGGCCTTCACTCCTTCTCTTTGGCTCATGCAAGGAGGCTACTGGAGCACCCCTTATGTAGCACCTGCCAGAAACGGTTCTTGCCCTTAAGGAGTTCAGCTCCGGTAGGGAAGATAATCATGTGAATAGAAAACTAAATACCATGCAGTAGAATATGCCAAGAGCCAGTGGCTTGGGACAGAAAGGGTTGCAGAAGTTGGGGGTTGGAGGGAGTATTGTGAAGAAGAGTCAGGAAGACCTTCTGGAGGAGCGGGAAGGGTCTCGTTAGAACTAGAGGAGGGCCAAGCTCCTTCAAGAGATAAGAACCTTGTGAGTGAAAATGCACAGATATGCTTCAATGTCGGTGTCTTGTGGGACAGAATGAATATGAGCATGGATATTAAGATGTGTGGAAAATGGAAGGACCTAAAACTGGATCCAGCTGAATTTAATGATATAGACCACTAAGATCGGGATTCAAAGCTGTAGTTTGAGAGATTAAAAAAGGATCTAACAATTTGGTTGTTGACTGAAGCAGGGACAAAGAGGTGACCTACACTAAATGAAGTGGAAATGCCAGAACTGCCTTGGTATATTGCAAAGAAGGTTCCCAAAGCTTAGGGGGGATTGGAATAGCACAGCGGATTTATCATGTAAGACCTGCTCACCCACTCGGGGAGGGTCCCGAGGACACACTTTGACCGCGATTCGGAAATAACCTTGTGACCCGGCATCCTTGGTCAGTCTTCTCTCTATGTCAGACATTACAGTGTGAACTGCAGCCGCTGAACGGGGATCCTTAAATGCAATGGGGATAATGGATTACAGTTGGCAGGGGTCAAATGGTGGCAATGAATCTCCAAAGGCAAGGTAGGCGTGGTTTCTGTAATGGACGACCGTCAACACACAATCAGAATAGTCCGACTCTCACAGATCTCTGGTGTTGGCAAGTTGATCATAGTGAAATAGATGGGAAGCCTCCTAAATTCTTACTTGATCCGTATGAGCAGACAAGTTCTAGCTCAAGTGAACAAAAGCCTAACTTGAATTACCAAAACAGAGACTCAGCCCTTCCATCAATTCCCAGGCTTAAGGCAGTTTACAGACCCAGAACTTCTCGAATGAAGGAGGAAAGACCCAGCAACACTGCCCAGAATGTTTACTGTTACTCTTTCTTCTAGGCACCCCCACCACCACCACCACCAAAGGGACATATGACCTCTTACCAGGGTGACTGCATTGGGAAAAGGAAATAACCAGATTTTTCAGGAATTACTGGACACTGGCTCTGAACTGCCACTGATTCCAGGAGACCTAGAACATCATTGTGGTCTACCAGTCAGAGTAGGACTTATGGAGGTCAAGCGATCAACAGAGTTTTAGCTCAGGTCCCTCTCACAGTGGGTCCCTGCACCCATCCTATGGTTATTTCTCCAGGTCCGGAATGCATATTTGGAATAGATATACTCAGCAACTGGCAGAATCTCCACATTGGTTTTCTGACCCACAGAGTGAGGGCTATTGTGGTAGGAAAGGCCAAGTGGAAGCCACTATAACTGCCTCTACCTAGGAAAAGAGTTAACCAAAAGCAATTCTGTATGCCAAGAAGGATTGATGAGATTAATGCCATCGTCAAGGACTTGAAAGACGCAGGGGTGGTGATATCCACCACCTCCTCATTCAACATGCCCATGTAGCCTTTGCAGAAAATAGATGGATTTTGGAGAATGACAGTGGATTATCATAAACTTATCCAGATGGTGATTCCAATTGTAGCTGCTATACCAGATGTAGTTTCATTGTTTGAGCCAAATAATACATCTCCTAGTACCTCATATGCAGCTGTTGATCTGTGAATGTTTTTTTCTTCATATCTGTTAGTAAAGATCACCAGAAGCAGAGTTCTTCCAGCTGGCATAAACGTTCAGCGTCCTGCCTCATGGGTATATCAACTCCAACCCTAGAGCATAATTTAGTCAAGCAGGGACCTTAGCACATTTTCCTTCCACAAGACTTCACACTGGTCCATTACACTGATGACTTTATACTGGTTGGACCTAGTGACTATGAAGTAGTAACTACTCTAGGCTTATTGGTGAGACATTTGTGTGTCAAAGGGTGAAAGATAAATCTGACAAAAATTCAGAAGACTTCCATCTCAGTGTATTTTCTAGAGGTCCCATGGTGTGGGATAGGTTGTCATAGTTGGTCCTTCCTATAACCAAAAAAAAAGAAACTCAACATCTAATAGTCCTCTTTGGGTTTCCGAAGTAACCTATTTCTCATTTGGGTTTGCTACTCAAGCCCATTTACCAAATGACCTGAAAAGCTGCTAGTTTTGAGTGGGCGCAGAACAAGAGAAGGCTCTGCAACAAGTCCAGGCTGCCATGAACACTGCTCTGCCACTCGGGCCATAAGATCCGGCTGTTCCAATGGTACTTGAAGCATCAGTGGTGATAGAGATGCTGATGGAGGCTTTGTCAGGCTTCTAAGGTGAAGCACATCACAGACTCTTAAGATTTTGCAGCAAAGCCCCGCCATCCTCTGTGGATAACTAATCTCATTTTGAGAAATGGCTTTTGATTTAATACTAAGCCTTAGTAGAGACTGAACTCTTATCCATGGGCCCCCATGTTACCATACAACCTGAGCTGCCTGTCATGAACTGGGTGTTGTCTAACCCACAAGCCATAAAGGTGGGCGAGCACAGCAGTGCTCCATCATCAAATGAAAGTAATATATATGAGATTGGGCCTGTGCAGGCCCTGAAGGCACAAGTAAGCTGCATGAAGAAGTGACCCACATGCCCACGGTCCCCACTCCTGCTATATTACCTTCTCTCTCCCAGCCTGCACTTATGGCCTCCTAGGGAGTTCCCTATGATCAATTGACTGAGAAAGAGAGAACTCAGGCCTAGTTTACAGTGATCTTGCACGATATTCAGGCACCATCGAAAAGTAGACAACCACGGCACTACAGCTCCTTTCTGGGTCATTCCTGAAAGACAGTGGTGAAGGAAAATCCTCCCAGTGAGCAGAACTTTGAGCAGTGAACCTTGTTTTCCAGTTTGCTTGAAAGGAGAAATGGCCAGAGGTACAAGAATATGACAGTTATTGGACTGTGGCCAATGCTTTGGCTGGATGGTCAAGAATGTGAAAGAAACATGATTGGAAAATTGGTGACAAGAACATCTGAAGAAGTATGAGGATAGACCTCTCTGAATAGGCAAAAAATTTGAAGATATTTGTGTCCCATGTGATTGTTTACCAAAGGGTGATCTCAGCAGAGGAGGATTTTAATCATCAAATGGATAGGATGACTCATTCTGTGGATGCCAGTCAAGCTGTTTCCCCAGCCACTCCTGCCATTGGTCAATGGGCTCATGAACAAATGGCCATGGTGGCAGGGATGGAAGTTATGCGTGGGCTTAGCAACATAGACTTCAACTCACCAAGACCAATCTGACTATGGCCACTGCTGAGTATCCAGTCTGCCAACAGCAGAGACCAAAAATATGGCACCATTCCCCAGGGTGATCAGCCAGTTTGTCACTTGGTGGTAGGTTGATTACACTGAACCAGTTCCATCATGGAGGGGGTAGCATTTTGTTCCAACTGGAATTGAGACAATGAATATAAATTTCCCTTCACTGCACACAATGCTCTGCCAAAACTACTATCTGTGGACTTACAAAATGCCTTATCCACACAGCATTCCTTCTGATCACGGAACTCACTTCACGGTGAATGAAATATGGCAAGGGACCCGTGTTCACAAGATTCACTAGTCTTACCATGTTCCCTATCATCCTGAAGCAGCTGGCTTGACAGAACAATAGAACAGTCTTTTGAGGACTCAGTTACAGTGCCAGCTAGGTGACAATACCTTGCGGGGCTGGGGCAAGGTTCTCTGGGTGGCCCTCTGTATATGCTCCAAATCAGTGTGGATTATAAGATGCTGTTTCTCGCATAGCCGGGATTCATGGGTCCAGGAATCAAGGGATGGAAACGGGAGTGGCACCACTCACTATTAGCCCTAGTGATCTACTAGCAAAAGCTCTGATTTGTCTTCTCAACTTTATGCTCTGATGGCCTACGGGTGTTAGTCCAAAGGCAAGGATGCTTCCATCAAGTGACATGACAACAATTCCATTTAACTGGAAGTTAAGACTGACGCTTGGCAAATTTGACCTCCTCATGTCTCTGAATCTACAGGTAAAGAAGGGAGTTGTATTGTTGGCTTGGGTGATCGATCCTTACTACCAATTGGAAATTGGACTGCCATTCGATGATAGAGGTAAGGAAGAGCATCTCTGGTATATAGGAGATCCTTCAGGGCATCTCTTAGTATTTTCATGCCCTGTGATTAAGGTCAATGGAAAACTATAACAACCCCACTCAGGCAGGGCTACTAATGGCCCAGACTTTCCAAGAATGAAAGTTTGGATCACCCTACCAGGCAAAGAACCATGCTTGCTGGAATGATTCTGAGAGCAAAGAGAATGGGTCACTGAAGAAGGTAGTTACAAATACCAAGTGTGACCATGTGACCAACTACAGAACTGAGGACTAGAATTGTCAAGAGAATTTCTTCCCTATTTTGTTATGACTGTTTATAGGTGGATAAAGAAGGGGAGAAAACAAAGATATTTGACATATTTCTTTATATTTTATCTTTGTTTTCTCCCCTTCCTTATCCACTCATCATATAACACAAGATGTGTTGATAATAATTAAATTTACAGCACAGTATTTAAGTTATAGGATATGAAGGAGAAGAGTGAATATTACCCAAGGACTCTTGTGTCTTCTCCTCGGGAGAAAGTTAGTGCATTTTTGGTTGTACTCAAAATAGTTGTATCATGATAAGTAGAAGTACTTTGTTATAGTTTTTATTTGGAGATTAAGGATGGTTTAAGGTGATGTGTATTGTTGCCAAGAGGTGGATTGTGGTGTAGGTCTTGTGTGTTAGCTTGGCTAGGCTATAGTACCCAGATATTTAATCAAACACTAATCTAGGTGTTTCTGTGAAGATATCTTTGCAGATGTGGTTAGCATCTACAGTCAGCTGACCTTAAGTAAAGGAGATTACCTTTGATAATATGGATGGGTCTCATCCATCAGCTGAAGACCTTGAAAGTAAAAACTGAGGCTTCTTGGAGAAGAAAGAATTCTGCCTCAAGACTGAAGCCTCAAATCCTGCCTGAGTTTCCAGCCTGCCAACGTGCCCTACAGATTTCAGACTTGCCAGCCCTGACACTTGCATGAGCCAATTCCTTAAAATAAATCTGTTTCGGCCCTGTCCCGGTGGCCTAGTGGTTAAATTCAGCACGCTCCTCTTCGGCGGCCTGGGTTTGGTTCCCAGGCACAGACTAACACCCTTCTGTTAGTGGCTGTACTGTGCTGGCAGCCCACATACTAAAAAATATGGATTGGTATGGATGTTAGCTCAGGGCAAGTCTTCCTCAGCAAAAAAATAAAATAAAGTAAAATAAAATAAAATAAATCTTTCTCCTATCTATCTATCTATCTATCTATCTGTCTGTCTATCCTTGCTGTCCTCCCACTTGTCTTCTCCTTCCTTTGGGTCTCCTTCATTGGGTTCTCCTCTTCTCCCCGTCCCTTATTTTAGTCTTCCCCAGAATTGCATCCTTGGCCCTCTTCTCTTCTTGAGCATCCCTCATATTTGACCTGACTCTCTCATCCACTTCCAAGGTTTCAACTATCCAGATGTGACCTCAGTTGGTCTCTCTGACTGCAACCTCTCTCTCAAACTCCAGATTTGTATTTCCAACCTAGAAGCTCTGCTGGTCTCTCAAATTTAATATCTCCAAAAGGATTCTCACTTACTTCTCCCACACATTCCCTGAACTGCTGCTTTTCCTGTATTAACCTTTTTTCTAAGATAGCTTTACTCCCCTCTTGTCCTCCTCCCCTCAAGCTGAAAACCTGGGAGACCGTGCTATATACGCCTTCACCTCATCCTTTAGGTTCAGTCACCGAATCCTGTTCATTCTACCTCAGAATTGTCTTTTGTGCCCGTCCCCTCCTCTTCATTCCCACTACCCCTGAATTAGACTGGGCCTCATTGGATTTTAAACTACTGCCTGAATATCACCACTTGGTTGTCTAAGCAGCCATTCAAACAAACCAACTTCAAAGCCATTCACATCAACTTCCCCTCAACCCTGTGCTCCCAGCTGTGTCCGCCACCTCACCTGCTGGCCACCCCACCATCCGTCTAATCAACCCTGGAGCACAGTTTGGCAGGCATTTGACCATATGATTAGGAGCGTAGGCTCTGCCCTCAGATAACTTCATGCATGTCTAAGCTCCACTACTTCTCAGCTTTGAACCTTGGGAAGTGCTTTAACTTTGCTAAGCCTCAGTTTGCTCACCTGCAAAACAGTTAATAATAGTACGTACCACTTAAGGTTGCTGTGGGAGGGGCTAATATATGGTCTGGGGTGGGGCGTAGGCATTGGGTTTTATAAACAGCACCTAGGTGATTCTAAAGTGCAGTCAAAGGTTAAGGTCACTAATCTAGTGGTATTAGGGATGGGTTTATGGTAGACAAAAAAGACCAGTTAGGAAAGAGGCAACAGTCCAGGTAAGAGATCCGAGCATTTGTAATGAAGATAGAGAAAAGGAGGCCATGTTCAAGAGATACTTTAGAAAGCAAAACTATATAAAACTTGGTGGCTAGATATTGAGGGTAATTGAGAAGAAAGCATCTAAGATGACTGTGGTTTTTCACTTAGTTGACTAGGCTGAGTGGATGATGGTGCCATAAAGCTATGATTCCCAAATATGTTTGTTCATTATAATCACTTGGGTAAATTTTATCATTTTTTCCCAGTCTTCTATCATACCTACTGTACTGGACTATATGTTCCTAGTCTTATCAAAGACCTGTGCACAGGATTGTTTCTTTGTCAATTTGATTGCTCTGGAAACCATGTTTTGCAGAGTCCTCTTCCCTGAATAGTTACCAGTTACTCTTGGCCGAAACTGTGATATTTGCAAGGTGGCACTGAAGCAGTAGCCATTTTGTCTGAAAGGTCTTCGTTGGTTAGAGGCGGTGGAGACAGATGTGGAGGTGCTGGTGGGTTCCAGTCTGCCCTTTCTCTTGCCTGTCCATTGGGCAGGTATCCTTCCCAAATAGCAATCCTGCTGACCAACAGCAACCCCTGGCTCCCCACCAGATGCTTCTCTGGACACTCACAGAGGAAGTAGACACAAAGAGGCGTCAACCTTCCATAGACTTCTGTATCAGCCCCCTACACGGTCCGACTCTAACAGCTGGACATGCATAGCTCCTAGGTTTCCTGCAAGCTCCAACTCATTCACCCTCGCCAGGGCTGGTTAGAGGCCTTTCTCAGATTCCTCAACTGCCCCTCTTAGACTTCTGTTTCTCCAGCAACCCTCACAAGTGTATACGGTCCAATTTCTATAATACAATCTATTCCTTATTCCACAATACTCATAGTGGTTCTGCTTTTCCAGGTGAACCCTCACTGATAAGCCTACTGATCGTAGATCTCTGGAATGGATATTACAAAAGTCTTCCTTTAGTTTTATGACAGCTTTCTCAATCCAACACAATGCTGTATTAATTAGGACTCCTTTCATTGCAACTAACCAAAACCAATATACTCTAACAAATAAAAGGAATTTTGGTGAAGATACAGGGGATATTTCACAGTGTCCAGTGGCATAATGAAGCTGGTCCTCCGGACAGACAAGAGCTAACTTTTGGAAAGCCAGCAGGACCCTGGCGGTTCACTCCTCCCTCCCTGCTTCTTTCTGCACATCGGCTTCCCGTCTCTCCCAGGTTTACATGTTTCTAAGCCAGGCACACAGAAAGCCCGACCCTCATGGAGCCAATTCTAAATCTCTAGAGATGAGGTCCCGACTGGACCAGAGCAGGTCAGGAGCCCATCTCTCACGCCATCCAGTATAGCCAAGGAAGCGGAGCCACATGGGAGAATAGGATAAACACAGGCCTCTGGAAACCACCCTTGAACACAGGGCTGAGTGGCAGGCAGGGGACCCTGGAGAGCTGGACAGTCAACCCAAAATGTATCTACTTTAAATGTCATGGTGAGGGTCAGGCACCAAGAATCCCGCTGCTTATGAGGAAACATATGACACCGTTGGTTTCCCTCTGCTTTTAATATGGTTCCCATTGTGGCTATCACCTAGCAGTTCTTGCCGTGGATTTAAGCTCCAGATACAGAGCTGTGTAAAAGGTGTATACACAAAGGATAATTGAGAGCAAATGATGAAGGGATAATTGTTCCATCAGTGTTTTTTAATATAAATTTTTGGAAAGCTTTTCCTCATGAATGCTACCAAAATCTTCATGAGAGGAGAAATGGAGTAATGTCATAGATGCCAACACAGTCTGAGGTTGTCGCTTAGAATCCTTGCATCACCAGCAGGGTCAGCAGTGGTTCTGCCATATTGAAATTATACATATCTACAGATTACATTTACATAGACAATGAACGTTAAATACTATGGGTGTAAATTTGTAGCAAGAAGTTAGGAGCTCAAAGGAATAAAACGTATAACTCTTCTTCCAGGACAGTAAATTTCAAAAATTGTGTTTAAGATATGGGACTCTCTGGGGGCCGGCTCTGTGGCCGAGTGGTTAAGTTCGCATGCTCCGCTGTGGCAGCCCAGGGTTCAGATCCTGGGTGCGGACATGGCACCGTTTGTCAGGCCACGTTGAGGCGGTGTCCCACGTCCCACAACTAGAAGGACCTGCAACTAAGATATACAACTGTGTAGTGGGGGGTTGGGGAAGATAAAGCAGAAAACAAAAAAAAAGATTGGCAACAGTTGTTAGTCCAGGTGCCAGTCTTTAAAAAAAATAAAAATAAAATAAAATAAAAGAATATGGGACTCTCTGGGGCCAGCCTGGCGGTGTAGTGGTTAAGTTTGTGTGCTCTGCTTCAGAGGCCAGAGCTTCACCAGTTCGGAGCCCAGGTATGGACGTATACAACGTTTATCAAGCCATGCTGTGGCAGGCATCCCACATATAAAATAGAGAAAGATTGGCACAGATGTTAGCTCAGGGCCAATCTTCCTCAGCAAAAAGAGGAATATTGGCAGTGGATGTCAGCTCAGGGCTAATCTTCCTCAAAAAAAGAATAGGGGACTCTCTTAGAAGTTTACTAATAATAGCTAATGTTTATTGGGCACTTACTACATGCTAGACACTGTTCTACACAATTTAAACTTATTTCACCTTTGCAACAACCCAATTCTTACACCCATTTTCAGACTAGAGATCTGAAGCACAGAGAGGTTAGAAGTTGCCCCAAATCACGAAGATAGTAAATGTCAGAGGAGGGATTTGAACCAGGCAATCTGGCTGAAGAGTCCACATTTCCTAACAGCAATGATATACTGCCTCTTGTTAGACAGAAATGGCATTTTCTGATGCCTGAATACAAACTATCACTCTTCTTTTATATAATGAGACTTATCCTTAGGTAATAAGTCATTCATGCTGCTGTATTTTCACGCATAATATCCCCCCTACACATCTTCCCTTAGTTTTATCCCCAGAAGTGAAGAGAGAGAAGGATATGACAATCGTGCCTTCTATAGAATTAACGTACCTTTGCATCTCCCCCTCTAAATTGTAAGCTCTTTGAGGATAAATGTCATGCCTTGTTCATCCTTGCATCCTCTGGCCAGAGACTTATTAGAATTAATGTTCTAAATTGGGATTCTGATACTTTATAGGCTAGTTGATTTATCTCTCAAGTCTCCTGAAAATTCTCTGAGTATGGCAATGATAGATATTCACAAGAATTCTCATCAAGTTGTATAGCCAGAGTTAAATAGGAAATATTCTCATTGAGAACAATAACAGTGCTTAAACAATTCTGGGAAATTTAATTGTCTAAAGGAGATCTTTTCTTAAAAAAAAAAAACTTAAATGAATTGGAGAAAATAAATCTCTCTTAAACTCAGGAAATAACATCAGACAAATGATGACTCTCATTTGTTAATGTCTGGAAATAGGAAGTTGGTTCAGTTTCAAATACCATCAGATAATGCCCGTGCCAAAGGATGTTATCATAGTTTTAGGCCAAATAAATAATATAAATAACCTTCCTTTTGCAGTGCATATTGTCTAAGAGCTATGAGAGTGAAATACATGGGAAAGTGTGGGCTTTCATTCTAGACATGCCGTCCCAAGACATCCCTAACTTGTGGCGCATCTTTATCACCCAGTGATTAGTGTCTGCTAGAGATGTGACATTCAAAATAGATTGATGTGATCAAATGGTTAAAGCCATTAAGGAAGAGTGCCTTAATTTCATTCTGCATTAAGATCCACCACTCAGTGTTTTTGGCCTGTTCTTGCCTGGGTTTCCCACGTGCAATGTAGGGACAGCTAATACTACTGACAAGAATCTCTCCACTCAGAGATTCATTCACAATTAAATTAGGCATTGTAGGAGAGCCAAGTGGTGCTTTTCCCCTTGCCTCTCTGCTTTGAATAAATAGACTTTGTTCTCTATTAGAAATTTAGTATCTACACTTATTCCAACTTCCCCCAAGAAAGAGATACTTGTCCCCTCTCAGTGACTCTCATTGGTTGGTTAGTTTAACCCCTCAGCCTTGTCATCTATCACTTCCAAGAAATAGGAATCGTTCTATTTCCTGTCCTGGCTCACCTTTTCCTGATAGGAGGAAGGCGCGCCCCAAAGCTGATGCACACTGTGTCAGCAGCTTGTCAATGCCACGGTTGAACAACGTCACATTTGTAGAGAACGCAGGCTAGCAAACTTCAGGAAGCCAGGCAGGCAGTTCCAAAGCAGACAACTTAAGTGGACAACTGTCCAAAGGCCTGAGACAGTCTCATTAACAAAGTGCCTGAAGTTAAGCTACTCACAAAACGTCTTCCCAGTTGGCCCTTTCTCCTTATGTTTCACAGGGAGTAAAGAAATGTGTTCTTGAATCTTCTCGGGCAAACACTATCAATGGTCACGTCTCAATAGGGCTGTTCCTTGGGAAAAATGTTCACATCATTTAGGCAATTTGAAATTTAAATCCGACAATCAATTGAGGATTCTTTCTCCAATTAGATGAGAAAACAAGAAGGAAACCATTTGAGTGGCTTAAACGGTCCAATTTCACAGCTGGTCAGTAAAAATGTCAGAAAAAATAAGAGGGTCAGATATATAACATTACTAACATTTTATTTTGCCAAGGAAGTTTGTTTTAAAAAAAACTTTCACTAACTTCCATCACCACTATTTCATAAAGAGCTTTTTAACCTCAAAAATTAAAGAATACATGATATCAGAATAAATGGCACTCCCTTAAATGGAATAAATTTTTGCTTTTTGAAAAATTTTTTGCTTTATCACGTTTTGTTTGT
Organism: Equus quagga; assembly: GCF_021613505.1. Taxonomy (NCBI): domain Eukaryota; kingdom Metazoa; phylum Chordata; class Mammalia; order Perissodactyla; family Equidae; genus Equus; species Equus quagga. Next base: position 106,349,545 of record NC_060268.1, on the reverse strand, counting down.
TCGCTTTGCCCTGACCCGGTGAAACTTCCATGGTCAGTGGGACCAGTCTCCAAGTGGGCTCTTAGGGGCCAACCGAGACAGCTTCTGAGCCCAGGAGCCCAGAGAGCTTCTTTTTTCTGTGTGCTGCACAGTTTTACAACAATAAACCCGTGAATATAACCAGGCTTTATGTTATGAAAATGTTTGCCTATTTGTCAGGTACAAACCTGTTGATAAGGTTTTCAACTTTGTATTTAGACTTTCAGGGGACAAAACTGGAACATAATTGGGAATTAGAACTAAACTACTAGTCATAGTGGCATTCACCAAATATTTCTGAGTTGCTGCCTTCCAGGCCCACAATGGGAATGCCTTTCCCAACTGCTTTGAAGCTGGATAAGCCACGTGACTTGCTTTGGTCAATGGAATGTGAGCAGGGGTGATATGTGTCACTTCTGGGTGGAAGATTTAGAAGCCAAGGCTTGATTCATGACTCTTCTGTGATACCAGCCTGTTCTAGTGAAAGGATGGCTTGAGATGGAGCTTCTGTCAGCCTTGATCCCTGAGTGACTCTATGACAAGAGTTTCCCCTGTATACCACCATAGCACATGTAGCATGAGCAAGAAAAAAAGAACTTACATGGAGTTAAGCTATTCGGATTTGGATGTCATTTGTTGCCACAAGATAGCCTATCTCATTCTGACTGGTACACCACAGTGCTCCCAGTTCTGAAGGACTGTTACCTGAATGGCGACATGACGTCTCAGATCATGAGTTTCAGAACTGAGAGCTGCCTTCAGACTGTCACCAACAGTCTAAATAACTTCTTCTAATAATAAGCAGGGCTTTCCTCCAAGAATAAAATCTAAGTCTTGGCAATAGCAAGAGCCCATGGAATGGTCTCATGCCGACATTGGGAGGAGGCGGTTTCACAGAGTTAGAGACTCGCTTGGAGGACCTCCTTGCTCTGGGTTGGAATGAGAGGCTAAAAGAACTTTCAATCTGGCATCGCAGTGTTTTATGGGACTTCAAGCAAACGTCCTAAAAAGAGGAGGAAGACCCTTCTTTCCTTCATCCAGCCTGCATCCTGGATTATGGATATGATGGCTGGAGCTCTAGAAGCCATCTTGGACTGTGAAGACAAGAGTGACAGCCTAGAAACTGCAAAGCAGAGAAATGGAATTAGTCTGGTTCCCTCATGACTTCATGGAGTTGCCATGTCACCCCTGCATTGCCTTCCTTAAGATTTCCATTATGTGATAGAGGAAAAACTGCGATCTTGTGTATGCTACTATTAGTTTGCTTTTTTGTTATGTGAAGTCAAACCTAAATCTAACTATTATATACCATAAGTTTTCAAAAATCATTTGAAAAATATCATGTATCTCATTCTTTTTAAATTTTTGTTTTTAGGATTTTTTAATTGAAAAATAATTTATTTAATTTATCTTAAAGAAATATGAATTTATTAAGGAGACATTCTTTTTATTAACAGGTGAACAATTGGAGCTTGGAGCCCACAGATGTGGGAAACAGAGCATGAGGAGCCGCCTGGGTTCCAGACTGTTCTCCTTCAGGTGTGGAGGCTCAGCTCTGTCGTGCAGTGTTGGAGGAGGGTGGCTAAAAAATTTGGGCTTTGGTCATCTTGGTAGGATTTTGAGGACTTTTGTTACTTGACCCTCTCTTCTCAGAAATGGGTTAGCATCTCAAAGTCTGTGGCCTGAAACCTCTGAGATTATGAATCCCATTTCCCTTCCTCCAGAGCAGAAAGAGAAAAAGCAACCTCTTTCTGATCTAAAGACCAATTAGTCATTAAAGTTCAACCAGCCTTCTGTACATCCAGAGTTTGAACTGAAGTGTGCATAGTATGTATATGTGGTACATAAGGAAGCTTAGAGGTCTGAAAAGATGCGTGTTAAATTAATAAAGCCTTGAAGCAATATTAAGCAACGTCCTGCTTTAATTTCTTGGGGCCTATTTAGCCTGTAGGCTCTAAACCCTTCAAGATATGATTTGATTGGCAATTATACCTTCCCAAGGACCGCAGAGGTGAGGAGGCGTCAGCAAGGATTTCCCTGGTGGAGAGGATAAGAAGGGAAAGGGACTCAGGAGTGTTACAGCACGAGAGTCCTGGGACCCGGCAGTGTAGACAAGGTCCTCAGGAAGAGGAGGCAGACTCGAGACCTAGTGATGATCACTTGGGAATAGCTTCCAGTTTCACCAAAGGGATTTTCCCTGCTCCCAAGTCACCTTCCACCACCCACCTGCTGGCATTTGCTTAGAAATCGACTGTTGACTTTATCACCACCCTAGTTCACATGGACTTGGTAAATCTGCAGCTGCCCACCCCCTGTAAAAACAACTGAATGTGAATTCTGCAGCCAAATAGCCAGTTTTAAAAAATTGTCTGAGTAAAAGATTCCTTCCATTCATGCATATATGCAAGAACTGTCTCGAATGTTGTAATTTATCTGAAGTGCTTGGCATGCAGTAGCTGTCGATCATTGCTAGATTCTACCTCCCCTTTGCCTATCCTGCTGCTATTCATTTCACTACCCCAACTGAGAAATAAGATGGTCCAGTAGTTCACATGAAGTATTATAAAGAGGCTTTATCATCTCACCAGCAAGACATTTCAATCCATTCATTCTTCAAAGGAAGTCATCCTGAAAAATGAAAGTCATCCATTTCCTTTAACTGACTTACCGGAAAATGACACTACTGGGGGACTGGTGCTAGATTTCATTGCTGCTTTAGAAAGAGGCTTTGTCTCCAGTAGCATCTGCCAGGAGCCACTCAAGGGCCCTGTGCACCTGCTGTGGCCCTTGCTGAATAAAGTGCATGCTCACTGATAGTTCCAGCTGCTCCTCCGGCCCATGGCCAATGCGAGGAGCTTATCTGACTGGTTTCCTCCCTGGGCCCTTGAAACAGCAAAGCAGCACTCCATGATCAAACCACGGACCTTTCCAGAAAACGCTGACCCTTCAAGACGTGACCCTTCAAGAAGATTTTGTCCTAATCCAGATGCTCCCCGCCTTCCTGATCACAAAAAGCTGCCTGAGAATATCCTATGATTTGCTGGAGATTGTGGTTCCAATCTGAGCCTGAGCACACACACCAAGAGTGTGTATTGATATCCACATAGACATTAAGTTCGTGGTTTCATCTCTTTGGTTGCTGTTGCCATCAACCAGCCAATATATATGTAATTAGCACCTCCTGGACACACAGCCTAGCACAAGGCTCTGTGGAGGACATGAAAAGTCTGCCAGAGGATGTGGGAAGGGGAATGGGGATGACTAGGTGGAGCACAGGGGCATTTTACGGCAGTGGAACAACGCTATATGATACTGTAGTCATGGATACGTGTCATTACACATTTGGCAAACCCACAGAATATACAACACAAAGAGTGAACCTAATGTGAACTATGGACGTCAGTTACTAATAATGTATCAATAGTGGCTCAATATTATAACAAATGTACCACAGCAGTGCAAGATGTTAATAATAGAGGAAAGTGTTGGGCGTGGGGAGTATAATTTCTGTTCAGTTTTTCTGCAAACCTAAAACAGCCCCCCAAAAACGAAGACCATTAATTTAAAAAATTTAACAAGCTCCTCGACCACACAAGATCGGCCCACACAAAGCAAACAGGACACGCAATGAGGCAGTAGGTAAGCAGGTATGAAGCGACGCGGTTCAGGCACCAAGTGCAATGATTTCTTCCACTTCTTGGAATTCTTTGCATTTTAACTTCTAGGATGATGAGCTTTACAGCAGTGAGGACCAGCTACAAATAAGCCTATAAAATTAGCTTAACAGCTGTCAAGCACTGTACACATCTAAATGAAATACAGTCAGTATGTCATTTTTAATCCTAAATTGGAAAAAATGAGGGCCGTAAAAGAGGGAGACAAGGAGGAGAACACGTCTGCCAGTTTGAGAAAAGCCTTCAACGATGGCGACCATTTGGCAGCGGTGACAAATAGAGTGGGCAGGGACTGAACACCCGCATCCCGCTGGCGCCTCTAAGAGTGACAGAAAATCTGTGAGGTTTAGGCTGCTCTCGCAGGGCCACACAAGGCAGAGAACCATCCTGGATCACGCAAGTCCCAGATCCTCGGGTTTATGCCCTGAGTAAGATGTGTGTCGCCAGCTGAGAAACCGAGCTCCGTCCTTGAGCCTGAGCCAGACGTCCTGACAGATGGCAAGCCCCTGTTCCTCCCGGGCACCCAGTCATCTGAGCAGTGTGGCAGGAGGAGCCTGGGTCCCAGGGCTCAGCTGGTAATAGTCTTCTGTCCTGGGGCTTAAGAAGCGATAGCCCTCTGCAATTTTTCCTTCTAAGCAAAGCTTAAAGCTGCAGTCTGGTTTAGACCTGAATGTTTGGAGCAAGAAAGAGACGTAGATAGACAGACAAATAAAAGGCTCCGAAGTGATTTGAAGTGACAATGAACAATAGCTGACATTTGTATATCCCTGGGGTTTCAAAGTGTTTTCTCATACCGTAGCTCTTTCAATGATTACAAGAACCATATGAGAAAACAGGAAGGAATTATTCTGATTTTATTTAAAATAAAGAAAGAAAAACTGGTGCAGAGAGTTGCTCAGCACCGTGGTTAGTAAACAGTGGCACATCCAAGAGTCCTGGATCGTCCAGCACACTCTTTGCCGCCAGGTAAGACCCAGGCTCTGCACACAGGGGTCTTAGCTCTTTGGGGAAGATGCAGGGACATAGAAAGAAAAAGTGAGTGAGAAGTTCAGGGGCCTCAGAGAAGTCTTGTGGACTCATGCGGCTGGGGAAGTTTTCCTAAAAGAGAGGAGAGGGGAGGGGCTGGCCCCGTGGCAGAGTGGTTAAGTTCGCGCGCTCCGCTGCAGGCGGCCCAGTGTTTCGTTGGTTCGAATCCTGGGCGTGGACATGGCACTGCTCATCAGGCCACGCTGAGGCAGCGTGTCCCACATGCCACAACTAGAGGACCCACAACGAAGAATATACAACTATGTACTGGGAGGCTTTGGGGAGAAAAAGGAAAAAAATAAAATCTTTAAAAAAAAATAAAAAATAAAAAAAGAGAGGAGAGGGGAGGGAGGACTTCCCAGGCAAGGGGAAGAGAGGGAGCAAAGCTGGGCTAAGGCCAGATTGTGAAGGGCCTTGAATGCCAGGCCAAGGACTCTTGATTTTTTTTTTCCTGTCGGCAAGAAGGAGCCATTAAAGATTTTGGAGCAGAGAGTGATCTGGACAAAGCAGACTTTTGGGGAAGGATGGACCTCAGGGAAAAGAGAGGCAGCAGAGAGAGGAACACAGGCAGGAGGTGGGAGGGCCAAAGTCACAGAGATGTGGCGAAGGAAGGAGTTGTAGTGTAGTGTAAACAATAGTCATCATGCTGTGCATTACATCCCTAATGCTTATTTATCTTGTGACTGGAAGCTTGTACCTTTTGACCACCTTCGTCCAATCCCCTAATCTCCCAACCCCCCACTCTCCCAACCCCCCACCTGTGGTGACCACAAAGCTGATCTCTTATTCTACAAGTTTAGTTTTTGTTTGTTTGTTTTTCAGATTCCACATATAAGTGAGATCATACAGTATTTATCTGATTTATTTCACCTAGCATAATGCCCTCAAGGTCCATCCATGTTGTTGCAAATGGCAGGTTTCCTCCTTTTTCGAGGCTGAATAAGATTCCATTATATATACACCACAATTTCTCTGTGCACTCATCTGTCAGTGGATACTTAGGTTGTTTCCATGTCTTGGCTATTGTAAATAATGCTGCAATGAACATGGGGGTACATATATCTTTTCAAGTTAGTGTTTTCATTTCCTTTGGATACATTTCCAAAAGTGGAATTGCTGGATCTTATGGTAGTTCTATTTTTAATTTTTTGAAGAACCTCCATACTGTTTTCCATAGTGGCTGCACTCGTTTACAATCCCATCGACAGTGCACAAGGCTTTTCTCTTCTCCACATCACCATCAGCATTTATCTCTGGTCTTTTTGATAGTAGCCATTCTAACAGGTGATATCTCATTGTGGTTTTGATTTGCATTTCCCTGATGATGTGTAATGCTGAGCATGAGAAGAATGACTTTGAGGGAGCCATTTCACATAGAGCTCTGGGGTAGGACCAAAATGTTACGGAGCTGAGGAGGGTGTGAATGGCACAGAAACCAAAGCGCAGCACACAGACTTTTCTTTGAAGAAGGTTTGCAGAGAAGAGAGGGAAAGTTTGGTGAAAGAATTTTCAATGGGAAGCGTAGGAAAAAGAGAAGTTTCTTTCAGAATAAGGAAAACATGATTTTAGCTAGTCAGAGGAGCAAGAGATAAAACAAAGAGCAGTTAACAAGAGGAATAGGAATGACCAGAGTGAGGCGTGGGGAGAAGGAGGCTGGAGGTGAGAAAGACCGACAAGCTGAGGAGACATGGCAAGGTGTGCAGGCTGAGTTGTGCCACTAGCTGCTGGGTTCCTCCCTCACAGGGTGGGGTTGGGGAGCAGGGGAGGTGACATTAGTCACCCAACTGTCCTTTCTCAGGAATACTGCAGGGGCAGCCCAGTTACCTGCAACAGTCTGGACAGGCACACTGAGAGGATGTTCCTCTTATGACTAGATACCTGGAGAGCAATGGGTACTGGGAGGCAAATAAAAAGAATAAGAAAAGTTAACAGAATGACAGTACTTGACTATGGTTTCTTGTCACGCTAATGGCTCTACTTTGACCATTTTATTCATCACACTGGATACATATTTTACAAATGGGGAAACTGAGGCTTTAGAGAAGCTAAATACCGTGCCCACGCACAGGACGTAAGCAATGGAGTTGGACACTGGGGGACTCCGGAGCCCACTATCCTAACAGCTGTGCTTGGAATGGCTTACCGGCTCCCAGGTGAGCTGGAGTGACCAGAGTAACTGGAACCAGACAGGTCAGTCCGGAAGCATTTCGGAAAGTAGTGCATCCCGTACATGCAGTGTTTTGGCATAAAAGGTGAAGAAGGACCTATTTCCGGGAAAAGGCTATGGGAGGTGTCGACGAAAATAATCCATAACCAATCTATAAATGAAAATTTGGGTGAGTTTATTCTGAGCTTCAATCTGAGGACCATGGCCCGGGGCCTTTCTTCCCGAAGGAAGAAAGGGCACCAAAGAAGTGGGGTGCACAGAATGGTTATATACCCCCAGAGAGGATGTTTCACATAGGATTGAAATGTCCCTTTTACAATAGTCGCGAGACTGCTCTGTCGGCATAGCGATTGATGAAACAGCAGGTAGGTCTTCTGTCTCAGTGAACACAGCAGGGTGGTGGTCTGCTGTCTAAAAGCTGGGTGGTCACAGGTGAGCACTGCAATCAGTTCCTAGCCTAAGGAAAGATGCTTAATCTTTAAGGAAATGCCAACATTGGGAGGGGGAGGGAAGTTGCACCTTTATCTCAAGGGCCTTTGTTCTTGCCATAGGAAATGTATATACAATGCATGCTCAACGGCCACAGTCAGGCCCTTTTGGAAAAAACAAAGTCAGGCCGAATTAGGTTTATACCAAATGGCTTCCTCATATACTCCAATATATCCTATTGCCTGCCATTTTTATTTGTCAGAGGGTATCTTATGTCAACGAAAATAATCCATAACCAATCTATAAATGAAAATTTGGGTGAGTTTATTCTGAGCTTCAATCTGAGGATTCTAACCCAGGGCCTTTCTTCCCAAAGGAAGAAAGGACACCAAAGAAGTGGGGTGCACAGAGTGGTTATACACCCCCAGAGAGGATGTTTCACATAGGATTGAAATGTCCCTTTTACAATAGTCGCGAGACTGCTCTGTCGATACAGTGATTGATGGAAATAGCAGGTAGGTCTTCTGTCTCAGTGAACACAGCAGGGTGGCAGTCTGTTGTCTCCAGCTGAGTGGTCACAGGTGAGCTGGGTGGTCAAAGGTGAGTGCAGCAATCAGTTCCTAGCCTAAGGAAAGATGCTTATCCCTAAGGAAATGCCAATGTTGGGGGAAGTTGCACCTTTATCTCAAAGGCCTTTGTTCTGGCCATAGGAAATGTCTAAGCAGATATACAATGTGTGCTCAACAGCCACAGTCAGGCCCTTTTGGAAAAAACAAAGTCAGGCCAAATTAGTTTTATACCAAATGGCTTCCTCGTATACTCCAATATATCCTATTGCTTGCCATTTTTATTTGCCACTTATTAAAGGGGAGTTACATGAGCAAGGTGTTGAGGCCAGAAGAAATGCAATGTGAGCATGAAAGATCCTAACTGACTGAGTGGCATTTTGATCCAATAGAGAAAACCTACAGATCCTGTTATAGGTGCCTCTCACTAAGAAAAGCTGACATTCAAAATCCCAGCTTAAGAAATAGACATGATAACTTGCTCACTGAGCGTCTACTGTGTGCCTGGTATCACACCAGGAGCTTTCTAACCATGACCTCGAAACCACACAATTCTGCAGGGCAGAGGTTATAAGCCGTGTTCCCAAACCATGTGTTACAGGCTGAATTGGGTCCCCCAAAATTTGTATGTTGAAGTCCTAACCCCCAGCACCTCAGAATGTGACGGTATTTGGAGATAGGGCCTTTAAGGAGGTAATTAAGGTAAAATGAGGTCATTGAGGTGGGCCCTAATCCAGTATGAATGGTGTCCTTATAAGAAGAGGATATTTGGACACAAACACACACAGAGGGAAGATCATGTGAGAGACACAAAGAGAAGACGGCCATCTGCAAGCCAAGGAGAGAGGCCTCAGAAGAAAGCAACGCTGCCAACACCTTGATCTTGGACTTTCCAGCCTCCACAACTGTGAGGAGATAAATTTCTGTTGTTTAAGCCACCCAATGTGTGGTGCTTGTTA